>NC_133751.1:36384303-36416803 GCF_036562045.2 Rhinolophus sinicus
AAATTAGTTTTCTCTTTTGATATTGATACCATAGAGCCACACAAAAAAATTCTCACTTTCAACCACTTTTGAGTGCCTAATAGAGAAACTAACATGTAATTGGGGCTCAATAATTATGTGTTTACCAACTGAATTGGATAAACAAATAACATTGAAAAAAATATTGTGGATAAGGAACATCAAGAATTTTCAGCAATTTTTTTATTCTCAAAAAAACTTTTACTTTATGTTTTGACTAAAGAGTCCAAATCAATTCAACTAAAATACCTGAGTTTGAATTACATAAGATTATTTTATTATTCATTAGAAAGAATATTTTAAAGCATAATTATCTTTCTGGAACCATGGAGAAGATAAAAGATAAAATCATATAAAATTAGTTTGCTTTAGCAGAAGAAATTTTAGAAAAATTTTGAAAGTTCCATGAGTAAAATAAAAACTTTTAAAGAACCAATCATTTTTTAGATTCCATTTTACCATTTGCACCACTCTATGAACTAGATCTCATTATTTCCTCATCTGCCAGATGAGGAAACCAAAGCTTAAAATATTATTAAAGTAGTCTTCCCTAATGTTACAAATCTAATTAAGAGGCAGAGAATGCCAGGTCTTCTGGCATCAAATCCAGTTCTCTTGCCAATAAACTAAGCTGTGTCTCAAATAGTTTCAAATACAAGGAAAATACTTTGGTTAACACAGAATCAATCTATGAAATTGGGTCTCTGATAAAGCCTACTTTCTATCCAGGCAGTCATACTCTTAAAAGTTATGGGTGACATCCAAATACTAACTTCTTTGCAATTATTAGTCATAGAAAAGAGAAAAGTTTAGGAAACTCATGTCAGATCTACTGATAGAATATCAAAGATTAGTGAACAAAATGCTCATGGAAGCACCTTCTTTAGTAACCACACAGGTTCAAATTACAGGTCTATCCATTTAACAGAATCAAGCTTTCTGGAACATTATTCCTGGAGACAAAAACCTTCTTTATATAATTCCCTCTTCTCCCCCTGCAACCCCCAGCAAATAAGAGTAAAGGTATTCTTGAGTTAAAGGAAAATGAAAAGTATAGATTTACAGAGAAATCTGTTTTCATTTGGCATTTTTCCTTCTCCCCAGGCACTAAAAGGAGATCCATTATAATCTCAGAGTAGAGTTCAACACTCATGAGATTGGAACTTTTCTCTAAAAACAATTGAAAAATTATTTTTGAATGGTTAGACCACACTTCCTAAGATTTCAGCGAGCTTAATTGCAACGTCACATATAGAGTGACAAGAAATGCATAACCATCTTATCCTCCTAAAATGTATCAAGTGATGTGTTTTTCATTCAATGGCTCCAGGAAGGCACAGGACACAACTAATTGCTAATATTTATCAAGCATTTACCATAAGAGAAACACTAGTTTTCGCACTTTGCTTACATTAGCCCATTTAATCTTCATAATAGCTCATGAGATAAATATTACTGTTATCCACATTTTATAGGTAAAGAAACTGAGCCAGAGATGTTAAGTAAATTAATACGTGATGAAAAGTCCATGATTCAAACCCAGAAAATCTAGCTCGAGAGCCATACACTTTATCCCTAAACTATATACCTTCTGACTCTGCATTTCACCCTGTAAGAGCTTCCCAAATATCGGGTAACAGTAAGAATAGTTTTTTAAAAGATACAATCCTAAATCACAAGTATTCAACTTCCTGAGTCAAAAATTGACATTGAAACATTTTTAATTGCACCAGCAGATCCTGAGACAAGGATTTGAAAGCAAGTAGTGTCAGGAAACCCAGGTAGGGGATTAGAAAGAGAGATAGAGAAGAACCAGAAATCAATAAAGGGTGTGTTGTGAAGTGAATTACCACTGAGAACTCAGGAAAACAGTGTAGATCAGCAAAGCTGAGTTGAGGGAGCTGGGGTTTTAACCACTAATTCCCATCAGTCATATGTTGAGAGCTGATCTCAGGGGATGTAATTCCTTGAACTTCTGACCTGCCCACACTCAGGCCCAGCCAACTCAGGCAAACCATTCGGAAGTCACGGTTGGCATACACAAAAATGGTGAGGGGATATGGATGGGACACTGGCCGGCGGTAGTGCTGGCTACAACCAGCATATGAAAAAGAGATGTTTCAGGTACTGCCTGGTTTTCTTGTTCTAATAATGCAGAATCTGATCCTGTAATTAAAAACCACATGTTCTTGGCAAATGAAATATTTTTAATTAAATTTATTGGGGTAATATTGGTTATTATATAGCTTTCAAATATACAATTTTACAATTCATCCTCTGTATATTGTATTGTCTGCTCACCACCCTAAGTCACATCTCCTTCTGTCACCATATATTTGACCCCCTCTACACTTTTCTACCTATTAATCCTCTGTTCATATTATTTACTAATTCATTGTTTTTCAACCAAAATTTATTATGATCTTGAATCTAGGTTCGGTGCTGGGGGCAGAGATTAAAACATCAATTAAAAACAATGTCAAACAAGACATATAAATTACTAGCCATAAAAACAAAGACTGATAAAATTGACTACATTAAAAGTAAGACTTTCCGTTCATTTAGAGAAAGCATAAAAAAAAAAAAAAGAAAGGAAAGCTACATATGAGGGGAAGATATTTGAAAAACATATCATTAACCAAGAACTAGTATCCAGAATATAAAAACAACTTCTAAAATAAATAACCCTGAACAAAAACCCAATGGAAAGATAGGTCATTGACATGAACAGAATTTCATTAAATAGAAAACACAAAAGAAACTCTATTCCTTTTAGTTATCAGAAAAATACCAAGTAAGGCAATAATGAAATAGTATTTTACACGTCCTAAGTAGGCAAATAGGATAACAGCAGTGGTGTAAGTATGTGAGGTGTGCAGGAGCTCTCATACATTGCTGGTGAGTGTGTAAATTGGCACAGCTACCTTTACAACCAATATTGTACTATCTCCCCTGACATAGCAATTCCATTCCTAAATACATATGTTGGAGAAACTCTTATATATACATACAGGATGACATGTTTGAGACTGTTCGTGTCAGCAGTGCTTATATCAAAAAACTGCAAACCGAAAGGCCCATACTCAAGAGAATGAATAAATACATTGTGGTATAGTTCTATAAAATAGCATACAACGTGAAAATGAGCAACATGGATGAATCTTAGAAACAAAATATTGCATGAAGAAACGCAAGACCCAGAAGATTATTTTCTTTAACGCAAAACCAAGCAAAGCCAAACAATATATTGTTTGGCAATATGTATATAAGCAATAAAGCCATTTTTAAGTTGAGGAATGATAAAGGTAATGTTCAGGAGAGCGGTTACCTCTAGAGTGAAGCAGGAGAATGGGATAGTGAAGATGCGTGTGAGGAGATACAATAATCCATTCACGTTCCACTTCTTCAGTTAAGCGGTTAGTTTACAGGTGTTCATTTCATTTTTATACTCTACCCTGTTTCCCCGAAAACAAGAACTACCCGGACAATCAGCTCTAATGTGTCTTTTGGAGCAAAAATTAATATAAGACCCAGTCTTACAGTATAGTAAAATAAGACTGGGTCTTATATTAATTTTTGCTCTAAAAGACGCATTAGAGCTGATTGTCCGGCTAGGTCTTATTTTCGGGGAAACACGGTATTACTTATGCATGTTACATATATTATGTTCTATATATTCTTTTAGATGTATCAAGTACTACATAGAAAGAATACTAATTAAGAAAATAAGCCTTGACCTTACATAGCTTACAATCCTGTGGGGACAGCTTCTAGCTCAAATGTTAAGTGCTTTAATAGGAAGGTGAATCCCAATAGAGGGAGTGAGGAGTCCCTCTAAAAAGGGTGCATGGAGGAAGCCTTGAAAAATGAGTATGATTTGCCAAGTGGAGGTCAAGAAAAGCATTCCAGACAGGGAAAACCAAATGAGCAAAGAACTGAACGAAGACTGAAGTCTGCTGGCATTTAAGATGCTAGAATAGGGTGGGGTGAAGAGGG
The DNA here is from genome assembly GCF_036562045.2 of Rhinolophus sinicus. Classification (NCBI taxonomy): domain Eukaryota; kingdom Metazoa; phylum Chordata; class Mammalia; order Chiroptera; family Rhinolophidae; genus Rhinolophus; species Rhinolophus sinicus. Next base: position 36,388,318 of record NC_133751.1, read on the forward strand.
AGGAGAGTGTGAGGGAGATGACACCTTTCCAAATAGTTTCCTATTGAGTGAATGACAATATTTGGATGATTTTATGGCAAGGTACAATTTTCACTCTTTTAACAGGATCTGTTATCATTGCTCATCTTTTCAGAAATGAACCACATGTCCTCCAAAATTCCTGAAGGAAAAATCACTTCTGTTTCCCCCTTCAGACTGGTGGTGTTGGGAGAGGGAGATGAGAAGTTAAGCACATCTAGCTCCTTCTCTCTGCCAGTTTAGACAGCTTACCCTAGACCTAAGGTCAAGTTATCACCTCTGGATTTGTAGAGAAATTAATGTTAGGTGGTCTACCAAGGATTAAATGCCAGGATCATTGAGAAAATTTCATCCCATTAAAGGCACAGAGGCCAGGCAATCCATCTATTTGTGGAGCTGACTATGCCTTAGGTGCACAAGTAATTTCCCAAATAGTTCAAATAGCCTAGAGGAGCAGAGACTGCACTGACAAGAGGAATACAGACCACAACGAGTCCAATCCTACTGGAGCTTGCCCTGTGAGGCCTGCGTGGACTCATGTGCAGGGTGGAAAGTGGCGCCGCATTTCCTAAGCCAGCTGGCCTAACAGTCTAGCCTGGCACAGAATCTGCAGCTCTCTAGGAGAAATTCAAGCCCTGCGTGCCCTGGACGTAACCTTCATCTCTGAAGAAGCATAATTAGTATGTTCACATTTCTATACTGTATAACAAAGATTTTGAAACAAATAAAAATTTATGCAATGGTAATAAAATCCATCACTGAGTAATATTTCCAATGTTTATGGTAAAATAACTGAAATTTACTAAGGATACATAAAATCAACACTGTTCTGTCTTCTATTGGCCTTTCTATTTTTTGATAGATTGAATTCTTGGGTTTGGTGAAATGGACATATGCTTACCCTGAATATAACATTGGTCAGATGGAGCAGTGTCTTTATGGCCCTAGTAGATTTCTTCATATTACAATCATTTGAGTGGAGGTCTGTATTTTTTTTTCAACACTCCCCACAGGACTTACATAGTCCAGCACCCTGCATTCAACAGGTACTCAGTAATTATGTTGAATTTAAATGAGTAAACCTCTCGAAAGAGGACATATTCACATAGTGTCAAAAAACAACTATTCACAATAAGTTTGTAAACATTGTTTTCCTATCCATATTTGAAAGTATTTACCAGAACTGGGATTTCTATCTTTCCCATCTGCTTTGGAATTTCTTGATGTCCCATGGAAAAGAATAAATTGCAAATGGAAATTCCACCCGGTCTCTTCCCTGTGAGCAAGCTCCTTGAGTCTCTTCCAAACAGCTAACATCAAAGGCTCCATTTATGCAGCCCACATTAGGTCCTTCCAGCTCACTCATGCGGTTGTCAAATATTTGTTGAGTACCTAGTCTGTGCAAGGCAGTATACTATTTTCTATGGCTGGAAGGAAAGGGTGTAGAAGTATAGCCTCAATTCCTCCCCCCAAATTAACACTGCAATCTGAGCAATAGATTTGCCTTCAGTAATCATGTTTTTATATTGTTATATCTTTTCCCACCTTAGCTGACGAGCACAGTGGTAAGACCCAGAGACACACACAAAAAAAACAGAAAAACCCACTCCCTCTGTCTGCCGTCTAACAGTTAAAAGCTAAAACCTGATTTCTGTTCCCATCATTCAACTAAAAGCCCTTCTCTGACTTTGCCAACAGCCTCTATCCCATTCAATCCAATAACTTTCATCTTCATTCTTCTGTTTGACGAGGCTTGTCTCCTCTCTACTCTTCAGGAAGAAAACGAAAATCCCCCACACACACACACACTACTGCTTCCTCACCTTCAGTCCTGGATCTGCTGCTTGCCCTGCTCCCCCCTAAATGCAGCAGGGCTCCGGCTGGGCTTCTGTCAGCAATCCTCCCCTGGGGGCAGAAGGGAGGGGGTCCAGGGGCTCATAGGAACTCAGCTCTCTCGGAAGACAGAGAAGGGCTCTCAGATCCATATATTTAGCCTGACTTCTCTCCTTTCTTGTGGTAGGTGAGCCCTTTCCATTCACCTATCCCACTGAATAGAGAGATCTCTCTGATATGTGGAATCAAACAACACAACAACAACAAAAAGATCCAAACTCATAGATACAGAGAACAGGTTAGTGGTTGCTGAAGGCAAAACTGGGGGGTGGGAGAAATGGGTGAAGGGGGTATAAATTTATTAAAAAGAAAATAAAATCAATCAATCAACTAATCAATAAAACTGAAGAAGGCAATCAAGGAAAAATAAATAAATAAAAGACTGATCCCTGATAGGGAAACGATCTTTTCAGCTAAACCACTTCACTTGATGTTACAGCAGATAATCTGCACTCTAACTAATGATGCATTCTATATGTAATTGCCTCACTGAATCCAGCAATACTAAATATCATTTCCTTCAATTTTTCAAATAAAAAATAAGGCACAAAGAGGTTAAAGACCTTGTATAAATGCACATAGCCAGTAAGAGGCCAAGGCAGGAGTCATACCCAGATCTGTTTTTCTCTCCATAAATGACTGGTCATATATTTTGTGAGGATAGATTTTACTAGTTTAACTAGTTTTACAAGTTTAACTATGTCCCCATGCCCCCACAAAACATGTTCAATAAATAAAGTTGAGGAGCTAATATATTTGCACAAATACTACACAGAAAGAAGTGCATAAAGAATTCAAAATACCAAATGTCTTATAATCTCCAAATTTTCATCCCCAAACTCACCCTTTTACAGGTTTCCCATAACGGCATCTCAGGACTCTTTCTTTATGCTGATAGCTGATGACTTTGAAAGTGTGTTTAACTTCTCCCTTGCCCCAGCCTCTCTCACCCAGTCTACTTTCAAATCCTTTTAACACTTCCTGCAGCATCATTTTGAGCATGTCACCCTCACTCTCAAATCCTGTGAGGACTCTCAGTTCTCACATCAAGGAAGATACCTTAAGGCCTTTGCTAGATGCTTCACATCACGGCGCCTTCTTCCCTGCACAGATCGAAACGAACACCGCACCAAACTTCCCTGACGTACACTCTCCGCACTACACAAATCAGGCTGATCTTCCCTCTCCAGCCAACTTGCTCTGAACTCCTGTCATAGAAGTTGCTAAACCACCTCCGCATTCCTGATCATTTATTAAGCAGACAACAGTTCTGGATGCTGTGCTTTTTCTTTGTCTTCATTGTCTTAAATCCTACACTACCATCCACTGTGAGGTCAACATCACCATCTCTGGTTTGCAGATGAGGAAATTAAGACTGAGAGAGTTGCCCACGATCACACCCCTGGTGTCAGAATTAGGATTTGAACCCAAGACTGGCTGACTCAAAAGCCTATGCTCTTAGGTAGTACAGGGTACCACTGTCCATATGCCCATTAGGATGGCTCATGCCATGATACACTCCCTGCACATGCTGTTGCGGTCCACTAAATGCAAAAGTAATTCAAAGTTTTCTTAAATTCCCAGTAGATGTTTTTAAGTATGATCTTGTTAATCCATAAGTACTTAAATGAAGTTTTCATGTAATAAAAAGGAGTCCTCATAGTTTAAAAGATTGAAATCCAACTCCCTCATTTTACCTAGAACCTAGAACTTAGTTGGAGGTCTCTCCACCCCCTATATCCAGATGAAATTGCCGGAAGCACCCAATTCTTTGATCTGTGACAGTCCAGAGTCCTCACAGACATGTCTATCAAGTCCCAGGGGTGGAAGAATTAAGTCTTCTTGGCAGCCTCTGCCACCCAGGCTCTATATTCTCCTGGTCTACCTCCATCCTCGCCCACGTTGGCCTCCTGTAAAACTCACCCTCTCATTCTGTTTCCAGAAGAAGGCCAGTCAAATCAGGCATTTCATGAATTTTATATGATTGGGGGAGGGAGTAGGTGGGGACCTGTAGGTTAAGATCATGAAAAGGAATATGTGGCTGCCCACTCTCTCCTCTGTTGAGAACTTCTCTGAGTTCGAGGTGTTCAAAGAAAAACAGAACATCTTTTTCATTGATCCCATGTTTATAAAGCACCTTTATTACCACCTACTACATTCCAGGCACCGTGTTAATTTCTGGAAGTAAAACAATGAAACAGACACCGTTCCTGTCCTCAAGGAATTCACAGTTGGACACAGAGCACACAAACAGATGGTTACTACAAAAAATGTGGGCTATTACCCATAAAGTACTGAGGAACACATAAAAGGAGGCAACCACCTCAACCTGGAAAGCTGGGGGACGTACATGCCAGAGCTGAAATGTGAAATAATACATATTGCATGAAGATTTGGCAGCTGAGTGAAAGGAATTACATTCTAGGCAGAGAAGCATACATGCGACTTACACAGTGAAGGGCCGGGCAGTGGGTGAGTGGCTCTTTGTAGCTGGAGCATAGATATAAAGGAGGATGCAAGATATAAAGCTGCAATGTTAGGTCTGAGGCATAATACGGAACTGCTTGTTTTTGATGCCAAACGGTTTGGCAGCCAGAAGTCATGACATGATCAGATCAGTATTTTGGAAAGATAACTAGAAAGTTTTTGGATGAGAGCTAGGAAATGATAGAAATCAGAGGTTACAATTGTCCCAGTGAGAAATGATGAGGTGATATGTAGGTTATCACTGGAACCTGACAAATAGTAGACATTCAACAAAAGCTTTTACTTAATTAAATTTGTCTCACTAGCATCTTGCTCTAATATAGCGAACAACTGGCCTTGATGCAGCATCTTTTAAAATGCTATCGATACTTTGAATATTGAAAGTGCTCAGGTGTCTGACCAGGGTTAAGAAGACATGGAACTAACTGAATATTTATAAATCATCCATCACATGCTAAGCATCTTCTATACATTATCTCATTTACTCCACACAACAACCCTTCCAGAAAGTATTCTCTCCATTTTACATAGGAGGGAAATGATGTCAGAGTAATTAATGAACAAATTTATCCAACTAGGGTTAACACCAGAATTTGAATGGAATGTGTACCTAACTTCAAAGTCACCTGTAAATTGTGGATATCATGGCAGCAGAGGTCACTGGTAAAGCCACATTCTCCTTGATCAAATATTTCAGCATAGAATTCCCAGGAATGAGACAAGAGTGTGGATGAGAGATCTCTGGCCTAGGAAGAGGAGTTCAGATACCAGTTCCGTTTTTTACTACATATGGCAACAAACCATAATGAGTCAGATATTGTTATAACACATTGCATAATTCCAATGAGGCATTCACATCTCAACTACTCTTGCTTATTTTCCGATTCAGTAGTAAATCAAAGAAATCAACTGTTTGGTGGGTTGGGGGAGGGTGGAAAACTCATTTAACTCTTAAATACCATTAAATATTTAGTAGTATTATCAGGAGGTAATGGCACTTTCAATAATACATTTGCTCCAGGTACTTTGGCATCTGGACTTCTGACATCTCCATACACTGTTAAATTTCTGAACTTGAAGTTTTATTTAAATTCAGATCTCCAAAGTCTCCTTAAACCAATCTACCAGGAGTAGCATCTGTCAACATAGAGATAGAACATCATCCACATAGACTTTAAAGTTTTAAAAACAAAGCCAAACGAAGCTCATTTGGGAAAGGTCTTTTCTTTCTTTAAGGTGAGAGATGAAGCACAAATGAAGCATACCACGGTAAATAGAAACTGTGCTCGCTTGCAGTCATGCACTATAGCCATTAAGCCTTAAGGTCTTAAGGTACCAAGCAATGCATATGATAAATTTCTCAAAAACATCCCAGCCATAACATAGTTCTTGCTGATTGCTCATTTACCCATAATGCATGCTGTCATAGCAAAGCCTGACAAATGACAGAGAAAGCTCAGGTTATTTTTTACACTGACTGCCAAGCCCCTCACCTCAGATTATTCATTTATTAGGGCAATCACTGAGGTCTGGGTACTTAATATTGTTTTCACCAAATATGAAAATGATCTACTTGCCTATTCTTTAGTTCCTCCTAGGGCAAGCCATTTATCATCAGCTCAGGATAAATGACTGCTTCATTATAGCTATAATTTATGAGGTGTTAGAAGTAAAGAGCCACACCTAGAGACTTAAAGCTTTAATATGGATTAAAATAAGATAATCAATCAAGCTAATACAAATTTTCTCTCAGCATTATTTCTTGTTCTGAAATAGCTTAATAATTTGGGAGGGGGTGGATTTTAAGCCATGTTGAATATCTCATTATCCAACAACATGCATGTGTGTCTGAGGCAGTGTGTAAATAAATATAGCATGAGATACTACCAGGGAGAAAAAAGAAATAAAACAATCCACCAGCTCTGATTGACTGAAATCCTTATTTTCCTTAATGGTGTCTGATAAACTAGAGGCCAAGGAGTTAGTACAGCAGGTGTAAACTTACATAGTCTATTCTCTCCAATTTTCTTATTTCTCTGGAAGAACATTGGAGAAAGATTGCTGCTGCTTTAGTTTTCGTTATTCTCGTTACAACAAAGAACTTACTCTAGGGGAAAAAAGTTATGTCTCAATAACATTTCAACAATTTTGCTTTCTTTTATTATCTGAAGTTTCACAACTCATAATTTGGACAAGAGCAGCTTCTTGCTGTGTCTAGGGAATAGAGTATTTTCCCACTAAAATAGCATTAGGGTCTTAAAATTTTTTTTTCTGGTTTGTAGCTTGATTTTATAGTTATTAGGCTATGCCAAAACAAATATTATTTCTAAATGATGTGTCATACTCAGCACACTAACATAAACCTATTTGACCACTTGAGTAAAAAAGCTTTGAAGACTGTACGGGAAGTCAGAATTTAATGCTTTAAACACATACCACCAGGAAGAAAATCACCACAAGAATTAACAAATAAGCAGTCTAAAACCAAAGACACTAAGGTGCTAATTAAACAACCTTCCAAAAGTTCTCGCCATTTTCCTAAGACCTGCTCCTTGCAGGTGAGACAAATGGGCCCCTGCTGCCTCCAGGCAAATCTTGAACGATACTTCCAGCAAAGCCTGGTGACTGGAAACTACTCAGCCTTGAAATTAACATCCCTAGGAAAAACCTTTTCCTCCCCCTCTAGACAACAGCAGCTTACATCTTCAGGACAAAATGAAAAAAAAAAAAAAATGATGACAAAAAAAGGAGCCAGAAAAGACAGTTTAAGTCACGCTGTGTTCTCTTGATGGGCCCCTTCATTTTTTACTTCAGAGAGAGCGTGGAAAACGCAAAGATCCTGATAATGGCTTTAGTCAACGTGGCCAATCTCCCCACTTCCTTGCACACACGTACCACTGAGTTTACCTTCAAGGGGTAAAAGCTGGGACTTACACAAAAGCTCTGTGTCAGGAGCTGTTATTACAAATTAAGCCAAGAATCTATATAAGAAGAAAAGGATCTTTCACAAGCTCATAATGGGAACTGAATGCAATAGCCGTATAATTATCATCTAGAGTATGGCAACCTATGATATAAAATATTTCCACTTAGTGTAACTGTTTTCCATTCAGTACTATTTCCAGCAATAAAAGCCTCTGGAATATCACTCAGACTGGTTTAAGCTAAATTCCAACCTAGATCTTTGTTAGATTGAAAAAGGACATTTTTCAATCCAGTCATCTTTCCCCATTCTACATAAAATTCAACAATAGTAATTCAACAAGGATAAAACAATTTAAGCTCTGTAGTTTTTCGGTACTTGTGTGCATGTGCTTTTCATGTCCTATGTATTTGGACATTAAATGAATCACTTAATACACACACAAACACACACATTCCCTCCTTCTCTCTCTCTCTCTCTCTCTCTCTTTCTCTCTCCCCACCCCCATCTCTCTCTCTCCCCCTCCCTCCCTTGTCTCTCATTTGGTCCTTGGAGTTGAGATAATTTTAAAAATGAAAATGTAAAATCTAGCATTCACAAATGCATAGTATCTTATTTTCAGCTTAAAAGGTACTAAACTATATCTGTCTCGGCTACATATATAAGGAACTCTATGTGTAAAAATAAATAAGGACACACACTAGAAAAATACTAACCATCTTAGCTGTGAATAGGCTTCCAATGGTTATAGACAGAAAGGAAAACAGGTAGAAAATTTTGATTTGAATGTTGAGTCTTTGGTTTTTTAGTTACATGTTTATTTGTTTGTTTACTTAACACTATACTATGTATCTCCAGGTACTCCACCATCCATGTCATCAATTATGGTAAATTTCTGGTTCTTTCTCATACCTGCTTCTACAAGTTTCCTGATAGTCAAAGAAAATATTCTAGGTCTCAGGGAACAGTCACTGTCAATTATACTTTCTATGCTACACTTTATGCAGATGTCTTTAGTATGTGATATCACTGATTACTATGATTTTTATTTCTATGTTAAATACAGTTGTCACAAAATATTCAGTACTTAAATAGTGAAATACATACACATGAGAATTATAGAAGACATTAAAAATATTCTCATAATAGATGTGAAAAAAAGTCCTCATAGGCATGTTTAAAATGGACATAGTTTGCGTTATGGTGAGGCCCATCATTAACTGGAACTGTGAAGCAGAGAGATGAAGAACTACCTTTTTTCCTTTACATCTGCTCCCTTGTATAGGTGATAAAATTTCCAAATAATTTCTCCTCTCGAAGTACTGAAGTTTCTAGCCATGCTTTTCTATGTGATACCTTAGGGTAGACTTTCTCAAATAATAGCTACCGATAATAAAACCTTTTAATAAATCAAAGCTTCCAACTGGAATCAATCAATAATATGATCAGGTGCGTTGGTAAGCCGTGTCACCACGTCTCATGCCACATCCCCAATTACCAAACTGCAACCTCATAGGCTGCCTCCCTGTCAGTGAAGGCCAAGTGCTGAGGGTCAAGAGGGAGTCTGCATGAGAAGCACATCAAGACGCTGTCCTCATTTGTAGAACAAACGATATAATAACTTAAAAGTTAAATAAGTTAATGTATGGGGAAGTCATTGGGAAACAGAAATGTGCTACATGAGCATATGATGGGTCAATGGTACCATTATTATTTCCCTTTAATCACATCACTCCTCCTTCATGAGTGGATCAGAATTTTGAAGACATTTATACCGTACTGAATTTAGTTGATTCAGTTGAAGGAATATAAACGGAGCATCTACCATGTAGGGGAACACAGCGCTAGACACAAAGGGGATGTGTGTTGTGAAGGTCAAGTCCCTGCTTTCTAGTAGCTCACAGTTTGAAACCACTAATACTCAGTTCTGTGCTGGCTTCAGAGAAGCCAGGATCCCTAGAACTGACCAATAACTAACTGTGCATACTTACCATATATTTGTGAATGAATGAATACCAAGATACCTCATTTGTTTGAGTAAGCCTGGTTATCATCCTTATTTTCATCCTCTATTAAAAATTAGATTTGCATATTTCCATTTTCCTGTAAGGTTTGAAAAATAATATAAAAAAATCAAATTATTTTTAATAACCTAGGCCTAAGAAAAAGCAAGTGCAGATATATACTTTTCTGTGGCTTTCATTGCCCAAATCACTTCTTGCATAGTTATATACAGACTCTTAAATGCTGGCTTTTTATGAGAAATATCTCCAATGCAAACACATATATTTCACTGAGTAAAATCTTGACATGAATAAAATGAAAAATAGTAACTTAGATGTAAACTGCTAAGTTACCAATTAGCTTCTTAAAACAATCGAAAGTCACAGAGAGCCCTCAATACACAGAGGCGGTTAATTAATTAACATTAGATGTGATTAATAATGAGTCTTGTTTAATAGCAAATATCTGCCTGCAATGGCTACATGACAGAACAAAAAGCCTTCAGAGAGCAAGCAACTATATTTATCCTGATTGTGTTTGGGATTTTAACGTGTTTTGTGCAGGCTGACAAATGGCCTATTAATTATCTAATGTTGTCTGACAACAACAGCTTGATAAAGATGTATGTTTTTGAGTCGCTGGATGGAAACTGCTGGAGAAGAGCCCCAGAGGGGCCTTGCTGTCCTAAAACTGGGCTCCAAGCCACAATGACAGGCAAGACAAAGCCCTATCTCCCGCCACAGCCTTCGCAGATAAAATATGGCTTGGCATTAGGGACATTTTTTTTTTCTTTCAGAAAACTGCTTCTGCAATATCTGATTAGGAAAAGGAGGAGTAGGTCTTTACTAAATTGGGGTTAAGGCATAATCAATATCATATATGGAGTGTCTGGACTATTCTGCATAAACACAGGCACTTCATATTATTAAGGAGTCTATAATGCCAAGGAAGCATATGGCAGGACACTGCAGCTCTCTCTATTCTTTTTATTTAGAAGTTTATCTTCCAACCTGTTTGACAGCTGCTCCTAAGTGGTTTCACAGTGCCAAATTATTTTTATGATTGTTTGATGTTTTATTCTCCCATTTCAGTTAATGAGATAGGATCCCACAATGGCCATAATTCAGGGCTGTCAGAACTAAAAAGCATGCTTGTGGCAAGAGAGCCTGATGGTAAATAAGGCTAAAAGCAATGGATAATAAAAAACTCTGTTATCAGAGTCGCCTTTGCAATCAAAACTTGTTGGGGTCAGAGCCTTCCTTTCTTTGTGTGGCTCCTGGATATTCCCAGCCCAGTGCGAGGTCCCTGTCCACCCTGCTCCATCACTCATTTTGACTCTACAAACAAGTCCACATCTCCTTGGAAAGGCGTATGAGGAATAATATTAACTAAGAAATGTTAGAAGGTCTTAAAGATATCGAGTGCTATATTCTAATTAAAGGGCTTGTGCATCATTTACAGTGCCAAGTGAGTAATTTGTCATACACTCTTAGAGAGAAATTGTTCAACAAATAACCTTTACAAGAGTCTTGAGAACAGCTTCATAATTGAAATCCCTAATGGTTTTGCTGGGAACTTGTATTAAGGTTGGAGGGCTGGTTTTTTCCCCCTCTCCCTTAAGAGTGTGTATAGCAACTTACGGTTGTAACGTAGCAACTTTCTTTCAGAAAAGGAAGCCCTTTCTTAATTATATTTACAAATGCCATAAGTATTAGCGAGGCCATTGCTGCTAATAATCAAAACAGTGATTCGCCATAAGAAGATAAAGCTCGTTTGGTTTGTGTTTTTATTTTTGCTTTTTATATTCCTAAAGGAGAAAGAAGCTTTAAGAGAGATGTTATGAAGTTACCTGAATTTAGAATTCTTTTAATCATACACCAAAGTTCACAATCTTTATTTTAGTGTAATACAATCCCTGAAAATGTGGTGATTTTTAAAAAAAAGTCATTACCAGACTGAGTCTATAACATAAATTATTATTCAAAAGTTCAAAAAATGAAAATCTACCACTTTCCCAAACAATATTTCTTTCTTCTTATTACACATTTAAAATAATGGTCCTTCATAGGCAGAAAATAGCATGGCAAAAACTCAAATAATAGTAAGTCCCATAACTAATTATAAAGCCTGACATGCCTCATGCAGAAACACTCCCTGATGAGTACCAAAGATTGGCTGTTTTATAAATATTTAATGCTTGCCAGCAACCCCGGTTTTTCTCTCTCACATCTAAGCCTAAACCATTTGTCTCCTCTTATAATCAGCCATGTCTATGTGGTGTCATCATGTCTGAACAAGTTGGACTTACTACATGTTTTCCAGGATATAAAACTCAGGACATGACACATCTCCATAATGTGAATGGAACAATTACACAACCAAAGAAGGGGAAAAAAAAAAAAACAATTAAAATGGGCTAAGTGTCATTACAAGGCTAGCTCCAGAAAACTCAAGTCAGAAAAATAGAACATCAGAAAATAATGACTAGGTATGGACCTATTGTGGACAATTATCAAATACACAGCTCTTATACTGTGTTTCCCCAAAAATAAGACCTAGCCGGACAATCAGTTCTAATACGTCTTTTGGAGCAAAAATTAATATAAGACTCAGTCTTATTTTACTATAAAACCAGGTATAATATAATATTATAATATAATATAATATAATATAATATAATATAATATAATATAATATAATATAATACTGGGTTAATAAATATAATATAAGACTGGGTCTTACATTAATTTTTGCTCCAAAAGACGCATTAGAACTGATTGTCTGGCTAGGTCTTATTTTGGGGGAAACACGGTCATACTCTTGGAGTGACCTTGAATTCCCTTCTCCAACCGAATAAAGTTAAACAAAGAACTGCAACCTCTCGCCAATTTCGGGATGTTCATATCCATGGAAACATATTGTGCATCTCCTTATTGATATTGAACCTCTGGCAAAAAAGATCAGATAATCTCTAATCAGGGCAGGTAATGGCAGTTGAGTCAATAGAAAAACTTTGACAATTGAATGAGAAGTTCCTATTAAAGGGATCTTAGAAGAAGTTAAAAGTAAAGATTACTACTCTGTGACTGATGAGCTGTCACCACCCTGAACTGTCCTCAGAGCCACAAGTGTCTCTACCAGAAGGATTCATGGTTCCTGATCATTTCACAAGTGAAGATCACTGCCTCACAAACCAGAGCATGCCTGGTAACTCCCAGAGCAGTAAACGCACAAACAAACCCAACTGCAAGTCATGCATGGGGCAAATACCCTCAAGAGAGGTCTCATAACCTACTAGTGCTTGCTGCAGAGCCCTTACACCCATCTTACGCATGAAACTTAGGAAAGCCCAAAGCACTAAGACACCAGCCTGCCTCCTCCATTCCACCATTATAGCTGGTTTGATTTTTCCATCATGAGTGTTGTTGTCATTAGCTTGACTTGACTAGTCTTTGTCAACATAGTTCTTATGTGTTTACTGGAAGAAAGCTTTTGAGCCTGGTTCGGGCCAGGAGCTGTAAACTGGTGGCTTGTGGGTAGTCTATGGCCTGCAGTGAAGTGTTCTATGCCATTCCCAGTGTATCTCTTTAAAAAAAAAAAAAAAAAAAAATCCATTTTACTTGACAACATTTAAAAATGAGAGGACTTTACATTAATTTTTTTAAAAATCAGATTTTCCAACTCTTGCAAATTCATAAGGTCTGGCAACACAAGGTCCACACCCTGGAGGAAGACCAGGGAAGGAGCTCCCTCTAGATATTATATCCATTCTTACTTGGGTCCTCCACGATCCCTACATGACTCTTACCTTCATTCACATTTCTCGCTCACTCCTGTTCTTGCTTTTAAGAATCTAGCCCAAATCTAGCCCAAACCCCCTTATTGCACAAAACTGAGGTCTGGGGGATTTCAGTGTAAGTGATCAATGTCACAAAACTGGTCTGCTGCACAAGTGGGTTTAAGTCCCAGGCCTCCTAGTTGCCAAACCCAGGCAATTAGCCATTATGCATTCACCAAGACAGTCACAGCCTAGGAGCTTGGTACCCCGTAGAGCACAGAGAATGCTTTTGTAAATGGCTGTAACAGGGTGAAAAGTCACTCTTGCCACAAGATAAGAATATATAAAATGCCATAGCCTTTCAGCATCCCCACCACCTGGGAGCTTGTTAGAAATGCACAATCGCATGCCCACCACAGACCTACTGAATCAGAGTTGGCGTTACAACAAACCCCACCCCATGATTCACATCGTCTGCTCCGGGGAAGATCTTCTTACCATTCCTGACTGTTTCCATCATCCCCTCTGTGAGGGCGGACCCACATGTCTGCATGGTTCTCTTAGACCCTGTGCCTACCATAACTCTAAGCACAAAAAGCTTTACAAATACTAGTAATAAACAAATTAGGATACTAAGTTAGGATTCTTTTTTCAACCCATAGGAGGACGAGTCAGTGACTGTTCTCTCTGGATATATTTTTGCATTGTGAAAAGCTAAGAATAGAAAACAGAAGAACCAAATGGATATGAACTGCCTGGCTAGAAGAAGTTCCACTGAGGGGACCCTGCCACCTGTCTGGCAGTCCCTTCCAGGCACCTCTTCCCTGACCAAGAGGGTAGGGATCGCCACTAATTAGTAGTCCATACCTGGGGCATCACTTAGGAGAGGCTACTGGTTGTTGAGATACCCAAGAGGATTTTCTTATTTAATTTAACAACTCACAGGGCTTATTTTGAGCTACAATTGTTTGGTTGGGCTCCCTGTGGAGAATCTCAGCCAAAGCATTGAAAACTAGATCCAGGACATGAAGATAAAATGAATAAGTAAATTAGTACAGTACCTAAAGGGAGTAGAGACACCCTTTAGAATGTAAGGAGGAGAGAAGAACAATGACCTGAAAAATACTCAGCTGCTCTTGTCTGGCTATATCAGACTAACTTGTATGTGTGTGGACAAGCAGAATAAACATAAAAGAATAACAAAAGAAAAAAAAAAATGAACCACAGTCTTCCTTTTGGCCCCATAATTGTGTTTTGGACATAAAAACGAGACTACCCCCTTAAACAGAATCTCTGATGTCCATGTTTGAATAATAGATGTTCCCAATTATTATTAAAAGTGTCACCTCTGAAATATGAGGGCCACATACCTGTGATGCCATCAGCCTTCCAGGCACACACATTGAGGATTTAGAGACCTTGTTTTGTTTTCCCTTATCTTTCTCCCCCTTGACTAAGAGCAAATGTCTCTGTATTGTTCCAAAGCATGCACAGAAATGCAATGTAACCTAAGCTAGGTTTTCAGGTGTTCCTTTTTCCAAGCAGGAGGAAAGAAAATAGATGACACCACAAGTTTAATACTAATTGATTTATTACCTGCCTAAGCAAATCCCAGGCACTGCAATGGCAGGCTTGGACTTAAAGCAAATGATTTACAAGATAATGTTTGACTCTGGGAAAGGGTAATCAGACCCAGATACAATGGATGATAGGATAATTGAGAAGAAATAAAAGAGGATAAATTGCCGTGAGCTAATGAGTTTACAGCCCTAATGGGAAGGACATCAGTTTTAACACTCAGGTTATGAGCTGGGAGCAAGTCTTTTTCTCCACCCACCCCCAACCCCCCACCTTCAACTGCTAAAGATGTAGTGCTGAAACAAACCAAGATTAATAGTATCCCACTCATTTACTTAACCATTCTTTACACCTCAGACAGCTTCCTGTATTAAACATATAGAGCTGTGGTGCTTATTTTTTAAAACCAACTTTACTCCAAGCAGTTCCTGTCAGCAAATGCCACTTACCCAACAGTGCCCGGATATAAATGTTTTTGGCTCAACCACTTGAGCAACAACTCTTCTGCCTCCCAGGTCCCTGGGGGCCTTGGAGCCCGAGGAGTTGACGCCGTTATCTGTAAGCCTTTTGGCCTAACGGAGAATATTCCAAACCATTTATGCAACCTGGGTGCACTCACATTTGGAAATGGTTGCCTGAGCAGCAATCATGTCTCGCCTCATGATTCATTTTTATATCTCACTCACCCGCCATCCCACATCACCAGCGAGGACCGGTGACACTTTATTGGTATTTTTGATTACTTCTATAGCCATCTGAATTTTTCACAGGTTGGGGGCCTCTGCTCCAAATGTAGCTTCACACTGTACTAAGGGTACAGGCTACAAGGAAATAAAGGGGCAGTGGTGAGCAGGGCGATTGGGAAGTAATGTTGAGCTGAGGCACTTCCTAGGAGACTGAGAACCTATTCCCTTGTAATGTTTCCACCAAATGAAGTTTAATATGATGAATCGTGGTGCAACTCCAGCACGTCTTTGCCTCTCAAAAAGGCAGCTCAAGTGCAGCGCTTAAACATGTCTGAATGATGACTTGATTCCCTTACACAAAAGCCGAAGGAGTACACATCCAAAATGGCTATTTCTACCTGTATTGGGAAGGTTGCTTTAGAGCATTTCACATTTGCTTGGGAAATCTGAGTGTTCAGTTCATGTTTATTGATATATAATGCTGACCAAATTGTACGCTAATTCAGAGTTGATTCGACATTATAGTTAGATCATTAAATATCATTGAGTGATTTCTCCTCAAACCATAATTATTTTCCTGACCTGGTATTTTGTGGAGCAAGGTTCTAGGGACTGATTTGAAACTGACAACCTGGCTATTTCTGAATCAAGCAGTGTCACTGGGAAACTACAGGCAGTATTATCTTTCTACTCTGTCCATGAGATTTTAGGAATACCTGGTTGTTTCAAGTTTCTGACAACAGTAAAACTTCATTGGTTCACGTTAATGTGAAGAAACCAGGAAAATCATATTTAGTTTGTCACACTACTTTGTACTTTAGTAAGTACTTTTATCTGAAAAATTGACCAGATGATATAGGAAGGCTGTTTTTAGTTTTTCATTATTACTGAAAATATCTGCAGTAATGTAGAGGAATTTGCTCAGCCTAAGCAATGGCTAAAATTCAGTTTAATTACAATGGATGTACAGAAATGGATGCTTCTAACAAACTCTTCAGGCTTGTCCTTCCCTTTCCATCCCCTTACCCCCATCCCAAAGTTCTGCATTACCTTATCTTGCAACTTTACTTATAAATACTTTACATAGCAAACCTATTCTTGGGTACACAAAGGGTCATCTCCAGTTCAGGCCACCCATTTTGGTTGAATTCTTACAGTTTCTGAATTGGGCCCGTGACGCTATATTCCATACTATTTGTGCAAAAGCTTCTAGTGCTAGGCAGTAGAGAAGCATCTGAAACCGGGATCCATATATGCTCTAAAAGACTAAAGAGGATCATTTTAACCCTTTAGGCTTCTGTAATCCTTTTGCAACAACTTCTAAAATAGGTTTTCTCTGTGGTAAAGATAGAGGAGCCCAATTTCTTAGGCAGATAAACTGAGTCTTAAGAGTTGTTTTGTGGCTTCCAAAGGTCACATAAGGAGCAGAAAAGCTGGGAACAAGTCCTGCGATCTCTGACTCCCACGTCCCCATTGGGAACACTAGACAATACTGACACCCTCCAGGAACTGAATCCAAAAATTGTAAAAGATAAGTTATTTCCTTATATTGTTTAAAGAGGAAAAAAAGAATAGCTTTCCCACAGAGAACAAACAAATAGTGGATGGGCCCTCTCTTCATCCTATAGAAGTCTATGTGAGAATACTGTTTTCTTATGTGAATTCTTAAAAAGTCCATTTGGATTGCTGCCTAAAAAAGAACATTTCAGAACAAACCTATTTTTTGTCTAAACAATAGAAGTATCAGGTCATAGAATTTCGGAGTTGGAAAAGACCTTGGCTATCGTAGAGTTCAACACCCTCATTTTACAAACTGAGAATCAGAAGGATTAGAGAGCATGGGCATGTTTACAGGTTGTTCATAACAGAGGCAATTTAAAAAATTACAGGAGACTAAGTGTTTTTGCATGAACATTCCAATTATTCTAGAGGGAAAAAGTGCCAAGATATGTGATCTGAAGCACACTTATTATTTTAGATGGACTTGGCTTCTGTCCTCCTAAAGAGTTAGAGCAAAGAGTCACTGTCAATGGATTCAGTTGAATTGTAAGAAATTGGATAAATACGAAAGGACACCACCACCCCCAAGAGTCCATGGGTCCGGGTTTTATCAATAACTGAAATAGGAAAAATTACCATGATAGCAAAGCCTAGTACAATACAGGGATTAAATAAGAAGAGGGTCAAAATCACCCATGGTGGGTAATCAGATAACCTACAGAAAAGTCTGAGATATATGGTCCAGGATCAGGTATCAGTTAGTCAGGTCCTTTTGGGAATATAACCTTTATTTTTTATTGGGTGCCCTCCTTGCCTTCCTGTTCCCCCTCAGCCAGTAAAACTGCAGCCTTAGAAGCCAGCTCCTGCGGAAAATTAATGTTTTTTTCTGAAACAGACATGCAGTTGTACCAAGAGGGCCTTATCCTAAGGACATGGCATATTTATATTGGACACAACGGAACTATTCAGTACTGCCAGGTTTGAAACTTCTACCTGCCCCCACCCTACCTCCCTTATTTCCTTATTTCATCTACCATGGATATGAGTTGAAAGATTGTAAAATGAGTGACTTTAAAACAATTTCAGCTGCGGTCTCATCAGACCCATCATCTGGGACAGAAACAATGGTGTGAATGGATGTTTTTAGGAGACATTTTCACATGAAAAGGATGTCAACAAACACAGAGCTCCATGTTGCTGTCAGCCCAGAGGAAGCTGATGTTCATGGTTAGGTTTTGGAGAATCCTAAAATTTTAGGATTGCAAAAAAAATTGTGACTCTGCTTATCCAGAATTTTTATTTTACAAATGAGAAAACTGAGCAAGTTTTCAGAGATTTGGCCAAGGTCATTTAACCAGTAAATAGCAGTGAAAGATCCAGGCTTCTGAGTTCCCACTGCAGCGGTTTTTCCAGCAATTCTGGATAAGCTCACACAGGTCTAAAAAGACAACAGCAGAACAACAACAAAATATTGCTCTCCATTTTTGAAAAAACAGGATTTTGGAAATGATGGTGTATAAATTAATCACAGCTATCTGTGGGTAGAAATTTAACAGTAGCTAAGAACATATAGTTGAAAAAGGAAGCTCTTTAACTCCTAAAGGAAGGCAAGATTTAAGACATCCTATGGGAAATCAAGGGCTTCAGCTAATTCCAAAGACATTACAGACCAGTGGGACAGTAGAAAGCCTGGTGAGCTGGTTTCATGCCAGGCCTTTACCTCATATATGGCCACAAAAATGGCAGACTGGTATTTTTGTAGCAGAGCTACCTTCTTACTTTATCTTTGTTATGAAGCTTTGTTTTCCCTCTCCAGATTCACTATCAGAGCATGTAGTTTGGCTCTCAATCACCAACCCCTGGTGGCATTTCAAAGAGGAAAGAGCAAATCTTAGACAACTCTGAGTAGGTTTGGCACAAACCCAAAGACCCAGCGAGAGACACATTCTGCCATCAACTAAATCCTCCAGGCAGTGGAGGTGGCCATGGGCACCAGTGAGAGCCTATTCATTTGGACAGACTTTCAATCAATAGGTAGCAGCTTAACGTGCCAGATTCCAAGCACTATATATAGTTTTATTCTTACACCAAAATGCAAAGCTGTTGATGAGAAAATTGCACACGTGCTGAATGACGGGCTTAATGTCAGACAGCCAGATGTTTTCACTTAGGGCTCTTCACATCTCTGCCAGCAGGTGGGAGAGGAAAAAGAACACAACAGTATTCTTCCAGACTAGGAGTTGTTTGAGAGCAGGGAGTGGGAGGGTTTCAATTTTACATCATTGTATCTTTAACATCTACTACAGTGCCTGGTACAGTTTCTTGAATTCATATGTTGGTACTTAAATCAGTTAATTTTTCTATTGAGTTTGATGAAGGAACAAATGAAAGCTTGATTTTTATGCTCTGTTAATTTTATTTACCCCCAATTACACTAGAAAGACATCCTTACGAACAACTGGGAACAGTCTTGGACAGTGATTTGAAATATTTTCTTTCAAATTCAACAAATAATATTGCAGCTATAATGGATGCTGTAAAAATAGTCTTATTCATAAGTGCACATGCCATATGCAAATATAGCTTTACATTCTAGAATTTAACATAAAAATTATTTTGAAAGTGTCTTAAAAACAAATTTTTCCAGTACCTAAATTAGTTTTTATAAAACCTCAGCCAAAAAAAAAAAAAAACCCAGCAAACTTTTAACAGTATACGCTCATATGTAAAACATATACAGGGAACTTTTCTTTAATAAATCAAAAGCTGAGATACGAGGAACTAGTTTTCAAAGCCCAGTTCAATAGAACAGAAAGTTTTCCTGTTGGTGCGCATAAAAATTTCATTGTCATTTAAGCCAGTGGAGTACTTGGACAAATGTTCAGTTCAAATATTTTATGGACAAAGTGAGCACACATTTATATGTCTATGAGCATACAGAACAACACACACATGTAATTTTACAATGTGATTTAAGTACAGGGACATGTACTCCTGTTCCCAGGCATATGGTATAAAAAAGAAGCCACCCCATTGGGAAATGGAAGGATTAAGCACAGATTCCTGTGCAGAGTCGTTTATCTTGCACAGATATTAGTGTGGTGCTCATGTGAAAACATCAAAACTCCATCTGTTCCCTAGGCATCTTTAGTTTGTTGTTCAGATGGTTTGTTTTAAAGATTAATGTGTAATGGTTACATTAGTTATTTCAACTGAAAATGTGTACAAAACAGAGCTTGGAATCTGGTTTTGCTAAAAGTATTAAGAGATATTTCAGCAGGTGTGTGTCATTCCTACTTAAAGGATAAAATGAACAAGAAGTTAGATACTGCCTCCAGATAGATAAGCCTCCATCAACACAGGAGTGGAAACAAAATTTAAAAATACAATGATTTTTTTAAAAAATTCTAACATAATCCCCACATACACTTAAATTAAACTTTTTACTTAGATGATTTAGCCATATCAGAAAATTTTCTTTAACTTGCTTTGCTTTCATGGGGAAGGCTTAACTATCTCCACGTATCAAATTATACATTTCAATTTTCCAATTTTTTCAATTGTCATTGGAGTTAGAGGTAGTTGAGAGAGTGCAACAAGCTGGCCTTCATTTAATCTTAAATGACAATCTGCGTCCTCACTGTCATGGTGTCAGACACCAAGTATATATGCCAATTATGTTTTAATAAGTGTATTTTCATTAGTAGACTTCAAAATACATAATGTGAAAAATGTTTATGTTTACCTCATTCACCTGTTTTTCTGCAAGTGATTATAGTTTCTTTATACCCTGACCAAAGAAGGGTCCAATGCAATATAGGAAGTTTCCATGAAACTTGCTGAGAGACACCACTGGAATGGGAATAGCTAAGAGAAGACCCATCTGTCCACAAAGCCAGCCAGAGCAGCCTGAAGGGCAGTGGCGCAATGGAAGGCAGAGCCTGAACATCCAAGGTAATGGTGTTACTCTAATTACCAGATGAAATCATGTTTGTGTGAGAGTTCTTGCATATGTACCTGTGAGAGGTTTCCGTGGGGGTTTTCCTAACATTTCCAAAAAAAATAATTCAGACAGTGGAAAATTGTGTTTTGAAGACATTTCAAAGCAGGTTCTGTTACATTTTAAAGTATAAAAATATACTGCATTTGGTATATGCACTTAAATATAAAGCACATTGTTAAAATAGCCTTCATCACATCAATATTCTTTGTTGAATTTGAAACAAAAGGAAATCTCAATCCACTATCCAAAATTTATCCTGGTTGCCCACAAAGATGTCTCACTAGTATAGATTTCATATACGCTGCTTATCCAACAGCACTGTGGGCCTTCATTTGTTGCTTATTACTTTATCTACCCTTGTTCTTATTACTATATTACTTATTTACCCTTTTCTCTCTGCTTTTTCTAACTCTTCTGGATTAGAAGCTGCAAATTAGAAGGATATTAGGTGAGGAAGACTGGGGAAATTTATCCAGGAAACTGAGGAATTACTGTATTATTCATTTAAATTTGGGGGCTTTATGACCATATGTGTCAGCTTAAATGGTATACTGATTTCATGTAAATTTATTACATACAATAATTTCCCTCTGATACAGTTATCCCACTGCAGGTAAATAAGAAAAAGAGCAGCTCTACCACTGTTCACAGTCATAACCATCACATCTTTGTCTATGTTCTTCCTTCCAGTAAGAAATTAAACATTAAACAGTAAAACTTTTAAGAAGTGCACACAGATTTCTTCTGCCTTATTATCAATATGTCAGGCTCCAGATAGCAATCTTAAATTATTTAATATTAAATATTTTTTAATGTTTCCTTAATTCACCTTTTTATGTGGAACAATTTTTCCCCTTAAAAAAAAATCTTACAACAAAGTAATTAATCATATTAGAATATATGTGACCTTGGGCAAGTTATTTAACCGATCTGTGCCTCAGTTTCCACATCTGTAAAACAAGGACAATAATAATACGTATTTCCTAGTATTGTTATGAAGATTAAATGAATCATTATGTAAAATGTTCAGAACGGTGGCTGCACATAGTAAGCTCTGTAAAAGTGTTTGTTATATAAATAAAATAAAAAGCTTAAAAACAATCATTGATTAGATTCCATTTGGACAATGCCAGATAAATGGCCAGCACTTTGCTTGTCTTAGATTATCATCAAAATGTGATCTTTCTCGTTTTACACTGATTTTTTCTGTGTGTGTTGACATCCATTTTAACATAATGACATCATTTCATTTCACTTTGGCCTCAGCTGTTAACAGCACTATTGAACACTTGGTTTGGATTAATTTATCTTTCACATTTTAATATGGCTTTCTCACTGTAGGAAAACCCTCATGATGTACGAACCAATTTTATTTCTTGAAAATTCAGTCTTGGAGATAAGTGATTACTTCTAAGAATGTCCAGAAAAATTACAAGCTCAATTACAGCTCATCTGGCATTTTAAATGTTCTTTTCTTTTGCTTAATTATAGAATCTGTCTTGATCTTCTGGATTTGAGCTCATAATATTCTGAACACAATCTCTGTGCTTTTTCTGATCCTATTCTAGGAAAAGGTCTTCAAAAACTACATTACTTAGGAATCGGGGTGCAGTCATGGTATAACCACATATCTGTACAAACTTGCATCTTAAAAACTTGTGTCCAAATTACTTTGATCCTAAATTGTAGTTTGCTGCTATCTGAATACTTGAGATATAACATTTGAGGGATTAAGGTATAAAACAGGAGTATCATGTAATCCCTCGCCATCCATTGTGATTGGTAGGCCAGGAATCCGTCAGTCTAACAGGTAATCTTCAAAAGCCCAAACACTTGATTTGCATATGCCAAATGGGCTTCCATCTGAATAAAGTGAATACCAATATTAGTATTTAAAAGTGGGTCCTTCTCAAAGAAGCCTCGGTGCACACCTTTGACCCTTAACTGGGGTGCTCAAACATTGCTGTGATGATGACTCCCAGTGAAGGCTCTGTGCTGTGCTTGGCTGCATTTCTATCTGAGTGCCAACAGCAAGATAAATGAAAGACTGGTTCACTGGAGTACTGGTGGTTTGGGGGCTATTGATTTTTGGTCCATTCTCTTTAAAAGTGAGATCTAAAAAGTTGACAGAGGGTCATTAATTTCATCATATACTTGTCGTCTCATCCATAACCAATCCAGGGTCTGAGTGTGCTTGTCACTCTGTGTTTGCACTTTATTTGTTTAGGGTTTTCTTGGTGATTCCACTTTTTCTTTTTTTTTTTTCTTTTCACTCTAGCCCCTTTAAATAAAGAAGAAAAAAAAAGACATGCCGGTTTGTGGATCTTTTCTGAAACTGACTTAGAGATGGAGAAATTCATAGATATAGATATACAGAAAAGAGACCCAGATAATGGGAAACATTTAAAAGCTTCACAAAGTCTCTACCAGCTGCCTTCTAACCTTGATTTAAAAAAGAAAAACACATAATATTCATCAATCCTAATTATTCAATTAACCTCCAATTGAATAAACACATAGGTAAACTGGTGGTTTTGTTTTAATGAAGTATTAAAATACAAGTTGACAACGTTCTTTTAAGAAAAGCTCACGGGCTCTTGAACACTTTTGAAATGTATAAAAATAATTCATAGTAATGACCATTCATTGAGTTTCTTTGGCTATAAGTTCTGAATAGGTCTACCAATCCTTCAAGAAACACCAAACTGAGTTTTAAGATATCATGAAAACATCTTACTATTGTGATTTTATTGTGTTATGATGGCAGGTTTATTTTTTGTTTGTTTTTTAACAGGATAAGGACAGTTTGGCAGCCTCCATAATTATTATTGAAATAACCATCAAATAAAATCTTTAAGCCTGGTTGAATATTCGATGAGCTGTGTAAATCTGGAGTGCACGAAACAATAGCATAGGGCAGAATTCTGGAGAAATAAGCAGGGATTTTGAGATAATTCTGCAGCAGTCATCTAAGACAGTGATGTCCTATTTGACTTGGGACATAGTCCATTCTATAGTATCTATTTTGAAACCCAATGCAAGGCTGCAAGTGAGGAAAGCAAAAGAAAATATGATTAAGTTCATGGGCCAAGGCAAGGAAATCCAGTATTAATAATATCACAACCTGCCAGTAAATCTCTGTTTTATAGGTGAAGAAATACATTTCTACTTTAAAGTGTGTTTTTATATACCCTTGAGTGCCCAACTAGTTAAACTACCAAGGGAGCTCTACATGATTTAGAAGTTAATCCTTCAAATGGCTAACAATTGAATGCCTCAGCTGTTTGTAGTTTCCTACTGCTGGCTAATTTCATTTTTGTTTCATCTGTTCAGTGGTATGCTTTCATTGTTCACTGACACTGAGGTTGTAGGTCTAGTTTATTTAGCTAAAATGAGGCTGGGAATGTGCACAGTTTTCTGCCCCACTTCAACCAGACCTGGGAGAACTTGAAGTGGACAGTCCACAAAGAAACTCATTGTAGAAGAAAATTCAGATTTTTAAAAACCTAGAGTAGTGATGTAAATAAACATCGTTAAACATGTTAAGGCATCTGAGATCTGAAAATGTCTGTTTTGCTTTATCTCAGACTCTGAGGTCTCTTTTTCTGGCCAACTCACTTCTGCTCTTTCTATTTCAAGTGATTTTCCTTCAAAGCTATTGCTTGAAATCATAGGGAAGGACAAATGCAACAGCCTTCATGTGCTTCTTACTATCAAAATCCCTGGATTTTTTTGCATCTATCTACCACTAATGACTGTCAGAAGGAATGGATGTCCCCAAGCACTTGCTATCTTCCCCTCAGTGTCCCAGGGCTCCCTACACTTCTCCTTTTAGCTGCTCAAAGACACAAGTCTCCTACCCACATTTTTTCCCATTAGTTCTTCTTCACCAGATAACTCCTCCGCATGCCTTTATCTCAATATAGGCATCAGTTATTCAAGGCATCTTTGCTAACTCTCACACCAAGCCTGTTCCAGTGGTCCCATATTCCCTCTCTGTGCACACAACTAGATACTTAATTCTTCATAGCACTAAACAAGATTGCAATTAGTTAATTATGTAATTAATTCTTTAATGTCTGTCTTTCTCATTAGAATGTAAAGCTCTGTGTAGCCCAAAATAATATCTGTGTCATTCAGTTTCCTATGCTCCAGGGCCCAGTTCATGAAATACATGCAAAATTTTGTTCAATGAATGAATCCATTTCAGGATCCATTATCTCACTTGAAAAACAGAATAAAAAGGAATCCCTGCTTCTCAATGTTGTGGTTAGGATCAAATGATATAGCAAATATGTGAAAAACACTTTATATGTAATCAAATGTTATAGGCATTATTGTTAATACATAATGGTAGTAGTAGTTGTTGTCGTATCCATTTCTGACATATGGAAGCCATTTCTTGAAAGGAATTTGTCAAGTGATGACTACTCTGGTCTTCCTTCATGCACCAAGAGCCAGCCACTAGCGTGGGAATAGTCTCACAGTCTCCCTCATCTACCTCCAAGCCTCCTAAGCAGCCAGCTACCTAGGAATATGATTTCAGACCTTCATGATTCCATCTTAATCAGTCTCTTGGTTAAGTTCAAAAAGTATTTGGGGACACTGTAATGGATGTTAAAAAAGTTCTTCTAGAACAAAACAAGATTCTGCCTAGAGGAATTCATATACTAATAGTGGACATGGATGTAGGAATAGGTCATTGTAATTCTAGCCAAATTCTATGACAGGAAGAGCCATAGAGTTCCATCAGAACATAAGGGAAAAGCACTGAACTCAATCTAGAGCCTCAGGAATGTCTTGGAAGGAATGGTGACTGAGCTGATTCTTAGAAAATGAATAAGACTCCCCAGATAAAGGTGGTAAGAGTGTTCCCAGTAGAACAAGCAGGATGAGCAAGATACAAATGTGTGAAGCAGTAACAAGTACAGATGGCCAACTGGGTGGGCTGCCAGTAGACCACAGAGCATCTTTATCTACAATATCTTAGTATTCTAGTCACATAGGAATCTAAATCTGAGATACGGCTTTATATTAGCCAAAAGTAGAATTGCCAAAACTAGAATTGCCAAAGCCCAGCAAAACCAGTTATGAGTGATTTAAAATAAAAATCCCTACACCGTCAGACTTATTTTAGCCTCAGCTAAATGGAGCTGCTTTTAGAAAGGTTTTCTCTGTAATAATTTTCTTTCTGAAAACCAATCATGTAAAAGTATGAAAAATCTATATTTCAATGCTTAAATGAGTCTTTCTTTTCTATGCAGATGCCCTCCTCTTCTCTCTAGCAATGCCTCCTTGCATTCAGAAACTCTGTGTCCACAGAGATACACATATTTTTTTCTAAAAGTCATTAATTTTTGAGTTTGAGAAATATGAAATAGACAAAGTGGGTAATTTTTCACACTTAGAAGAATTCCCCATTACATTTGACTCCTTTTCTTACACAGCTGAAGAGATTAATATAATTTACTTTTTCCATTAATTGGCTTCACAGATTACCATGGGATTTGACCCAATCAAGTCAAACAAAACAGAAATTGCCAATAGCATTCATTTACCCTTGACCAAATAGTTGTGGTCATCACAGGTTAACCTCCTAGCAGCTTGTCTTCCCAAGAAACTGATACGATATTAAAGTTCGGAGGAGTCAAACCTTCACATAAATTGCCAAATTATCCTCTTTTCCAAAACGCACCCAAAAGCACTAGGGAAAGAGAAGTTTCCCTTTAAATTCAAAAAAGTATCAAGCCAAGCATATGTGCCAACAATGTAAAAGTTTATGTGATTACATCACTTGTCAAATCATTTCATTTTACAGAAGTTTGGAGTTGGAACAATTTATTATAGCTTATTGCGGAGCTCTTTTAACTAGAAGATGGGGCTTTGGTAAAGACAGTAAGTCACAAACAATGCATTCCAGATTCCTCTATTCACGGTCATAGAAAAAGAGCAGGGGGAGATTTTTTAAATCCTGAAATCCTATTGAGACCACATTTAACTCTGAGGTTTAGGAACCTCTTACTTTAACATTAGGAAGACGTCCAAAGATTTGGGATTTAGTTTTATGAGAGAAAGGAAAAAGGGGGGGTGCTTCCTGATGACAGGGAAACCACAAGCAGATCACCGGAGGTCCTCGTGACCAGCTATGAATTTATTCCTTTAATAACCCTATCCTTCCTGTGGAAGCTCACTGCTGGCAGAATAGCACAACTGTGACTACAGTCATAGCGTCTACCATGAAGGGAGGGATGTGGGGTGAGGTGTGGGAGGGGAAGGGGAGAAGCAAGAGGAAGGAAAATGTTATTTATTACACTGGCCCCCTCTATCCACATGGTATTTGTTTCATTCCCAGTCAAAGAAGAGACATTCTGAGGTGTCATGAGTTGCAGCATTTGATGTGTAAGCCCAGGAAGTCCCAAAGGAAGAAATACCTTGAGGATCCTAACGGTCTTATTCCCAGAGTGTAAGTTATGAGGAATCTGGTGTATCTATCACCCCAAAATAACATGAAACTAAATATCACATTTAGTTGTTCATCAGGGCACTTACTACCAGACAAAAATGCCCATTTTAAAGATTTATTGATGTAGTAAAATAGCTAAAGATGAGCCCAGGCCACTTTTTTTTTTTCATTTTCTTTTTTTCATAAGCCTTAAAGGCCCAATATATTTTTTAAACTTCTTCTACATTTGTGCTTCAGCTGATCTCTATACATTTAACTCAGAGGTAGAAGAGTTCCCTGCTTTAAATTCCAGGCTCCTATTTAGTCCAACTTACACCTACCTAGCAGGCTTTCAATAAATACATTTAAATGGAAGCAGAGGTACCGTTTAATCAAGTAATGGAGAACACTGATAAAACCAAGTAAAACTTCTCTGAAAAGTCACGAGTTCTTTGGACTCAATATTCAGGAATCCAACAAGGAGGAAAATGCTATCCCAACTGAGCAAAAATTATTCTTTCTTAGATTTCTATGCTCCCATGGTTCTGCAGTAAAGCAGAACCTACTATACCTTAACCACTCTCCTTTTTTTATGTGCCTCTAATTTCTGTTTTTCCTTTCCTCCCAGCTCCTCATCAAAATACCTCAAGTCACATTTTTATAATCATTTAGGTGAACAAGCACTTCAGTTTTCCTTTCATTTCTCTCTTTGGTTTCTTTTCCCTTTTCCATTTATACACTTTACTCTGTTTAATGGTTTTCCAGACTATTCATGTCCTCTCACTTTCATGGTGTTCTTTTATTCATGCCCCCTGGTTGTAGCAACCATGTTTTGTTGTCATGTGTCAGGGACTTTTGGTTTAAGACCTTCAGCTATGTAGACTTGAGCTAGACTTCCTGTTGTCTGGAAGAAAAAAAAGACAACAAAATCATGCCATAACTGCAAGTGAAAGGGTTGCAATAGCTTTTCTCTCCACATTCAAGAGATTAGATCATTCAGTGGTGCTCATAATATAGTGTAAGAAAATAATAATATAAGCTTTAATGTCTATTTTATTAAATTGCTTGATTTATGAAATCCTACACCTTTTTCTTCAACCAACAAAAATTTCATGGGTAACGTGAATGATAATGACTAATGACTACTACTATGGTGAGAAAAGTATGTCACATA